>NC_059334.1:19416036-19458536 GCF_018350155.1 Leopardus geoffroyi | reverse complement strand
TTCATATTACAACTGCGCGAGGTGCTTCCTCCCGTGGTCTGAGAAATCCAAACAAAGAACTCTTAGCAAATGTCTTTCATAAATCAGAACCAGTGCAAACAATACATTTTAGTACCTCCTTTGGTGTTTTCAGTTTCCTCAATCCCAGTTACTTTTCACATAGACGATAGGTTAAGTGTTTATTACTGGTCGTTAGTGAGTTTGGAGTAAATGTACGCTTGTGTTGTGCATCCGTTATATAAGCTACGAGTGGAAACATTGCATAAAAACAAGGGAGGTTGTTAGCAAAGATTATCAAACATGGATTGGCAGAAAGTGCAAATCTAGAGATTTGAAATTTGTTGAATAATTTATATTGGAGTCCATGCCTTATGTTTAATGTGTTTGGATTTTAGAGAGTTCATTGAAATTGGTTTGTGTGGCTTGACATTTTATTGGACCAAATTAAGGCTCTCAAGATAACCGTAGTTGGCTGCAGTAGGGAAATTGACATCATTGCAGTTCTCCTGGATATATGTTTTCCAATCAAATGAGCTGGTTGCTTTGAAATTTTATGAATTTTCTTTGAAATTTTCCCAGCTTGGCTTTTATAGATTATGCTGCTTTAGTTAGAAGGGATTTCAGGTTGAATCATGTTAAAAGTTTATTCAAGAGGCATGGTCTCAATTTTCCATATCTTGAGTAACTGTAGAATTACTTGTAGCTATTAAAACTGCCACTTGCCAACTGAAGTTAGTAATATGAGTTTATGTTTAAACATCTGGAAAATACCGGTCCTTTTTTTATATCTTGGTTTCAAGATTAAGAGAATTTTTTCCCCATCTAAGTATAATATTAATATATTTGTAGAACTAATATGACCAGCCATAAAGATAGAATCTGTTTTGTACTCAGAAAGTTAGTGTGTGAACTGTGGGTTTTAGAAATTAAGTGGATTTCACTGGCATATATTGATTTACTGTGAATTCATTTCAATTTCAGTAATCTCTTTTATAAAATAGTGATGTTGAAATCAACAAGTTTGAAACAAGTATTTCTCACATAATTCACACATTAATTATTTCAAGTAAAAGGGCTATCAAACTAATATAATCATGTGTACTAAGTACTTCCTTATAATAACTTATTTAAATAGCGTATGTTATTTGAAAGAAATAAAACAAGCTATTTTAGTTTCTTTCTGTTTTGGAAAAAATTTGAATTTACGTTGTTGGTCTGTGTTTTATCATGAACACACTAGTATATTATTCATTAGAATCTTTTTGTTTGATGAAATTTATACCTGTTGAAATAATTTTAACCAATGGTCAGTTACTGACTCTGAAGCATCATTAACAATAACTGAAATTAAATCATTGCATCGCAATGATTACGTTAAGTCTTGATAATTCGTGGAATAGTTCTGACACTGAGCATTTATATTTTAAAAAAGAAATTGGTAGTAGACATGCCATTAGATCATTGATATTGAAGGAATATTTGAGGAAGTATAAAATATAGGATACAGTTTTAATTTCTTGCCCATCAAGAATGACATTATTTACCTAGAGTGTACTTAGCACCCTAAGTCTTTCTGCTAGTCTGATCATGCAGTAAATATGGCAGAACTCTGATATTTAAACAGAATTCTTATTTTAAATTTTCTCTCTAACAAAAATTAAGGCCGTGTTCTGGCCAGACTTTTTTTCCCTCCATTTTTGTTTTCATTTTTATGAAAATTCTTTCCATGCCAGGCTGAGTAAAATACGGCACCCAAATCTGGATTCTCCGTTTAGCTTACAATTTGGTCGCTAAAGGCACTTGCTGAGTACTCTGACTTTACTTTTAGTAATAGTTTTGGAATTTGTGTAGCTACATGTTTTAAGAATGTAAGTCTTGGGATCCATAGGTTAATAAGACCAAGAAAATCTCTTAGTGATGGAAAGCAATTTATATGGAAAACAGAAAATTACTTTAAAAATAACATTTTAAACTACTAAATCGTATATCTTTACAGGTTTGAGATTGTGAGGCTGATGTAATAAATTCTATCTTACTGTATCTAGGATTGTTCATTTTTCTGGTCCACTAAATTAAGCACAAAGACTACAGGTTTTTTACAGAGAAACATGATATTAAGCATTTGCTTTAACTGTTCATTTCCAGTAGATGGCTACAGTTCACTACCAAATTGAACTTATAATAGATTTTTTACAGTAACTAAATCAGAAGATGAAGGCTGAATTACTACAAATGAGCTGCCCTGTACATTTTTCTTATTTCGTGTGCTTAGTCATCTAGCATCGTTATTTTTAAAAGAACATCTTTTTAAAATGACTGAAAAGTGCTATTTTCGCTGTGTCCTCTTTGAGCAGTGTGTAGTAATGCCATTATTTATTGTTTCATCACAAATTGTTTACTTTTAAAAATTCTGTATTATGTGAGGAATACTAGTAATTACTGAATTATGTAAAAAATTGTATTGCTATATGAGTTCTTATTATACAGTCCATAAGTTATTGCTTCCCTAAATTCAATCATTTTATTTTAAAATTTATTTTAGCTTTTATAGTGAAGCACCGTGAGCCATTTACACACATATATATGCGTGCTTCAAAAAATACATGTTTTTCATTAATCTGAATCGGAACTTAAATATTCTAGACATAATTTAATCAGGCTACAATCAAATACATACAAGTTTAATATTTGGAAGAATATTTATTAGCTTATAAAGTACTTAAAGTCCGCCTTGCGGTTGGACGTGTGTCTGTCCACTGGGCTGTAGAAAGAGCTTGTGAGCCCAACACTGAGATGATCAGTATCACTATCGACTTTTCACCCTCATCCATAAATATCACCATGTGGTATCTGAGTAAATGAGCCTGAATTTATTGCGTATGTGGGGGTTTTGAATGCAACAAAAAATGTGAAAAAGACTAGACTTCCCCCCCCCCAGGACTACTGTGTGATTTGTCTTCTTTCACTGAATATTTGTTTTTCTTTATTTGAGTTGTGTGTGTGCGTTGTGTGTGTGTGTGTGTGCGCGCGCACGCACATGCACATATATAATATCGATGTGATTTTATGTCCTGCAGTTATTGGTTGAACCAAGCAGTTCAAGGTTTAGCTTTCTGGTTTATTTTACAAGTGAAAATGTTGTTTTTGTGTGGTACTGTAAGACTGTAATTTCAGATCCTTTTTTAATCAACTGCCAATTTATATGGCTGGCTACAACTGCTTAATCTATTATTAATAAGCATTTTGCTCGGCTATACAAATTATAAAAATAATGCCAAGGTTCTAGGAGAATTTTATTTTCACACTTAAGAGTTTATTGTATAAATTTCACATTCTCCCTTGAAGACAAATGAATTATTTTGTATTTTTTATTGTTGCTACTGTATATATTTATCATTATAATAGAAGCCTATTAAGAATTGGGCTGCAGTTGTAACTAATTAAAAGAAATTTCATTCACACATTTTGTTAAGGGATACTTGGAATATTCAGATGAGTCTTTGTGAATCAAAGGGACTTACACAACTTGAGTTAGGTTACTTTCCATAAAAATAACTGACTTGTTTTCCCAAGACACTTAAAATTTAGTAAACGTGAGGTTTTTTTTTTTTTTCCTGGTATGCAGTTCATTTTTTATGGACGTGTGTTAGTGTTCATATATGTACCTGCATTTGGACACACACATGAGTAATCCTTTATTTGTTAAAGACCTTGAAGGACAAAGGATGTTTGACCCCACCCTGAGACCATGCAATGTAAGTTTACAGAAGGATCAGGGAACACAGATTTTAATAATGCAAACAATATTAGTCCTGTCCCCTCTGGCGTTTCAAACCTGGACGTACTGATTGTATACTTTGATTCCTAAACCATGGAGATCTAGCCTATGCCCTCGGGAGCACCTGGCCAAGCTAAGAACATTTCAGTGATTACAAGGATAGTGCCTAGAGGGCAATTAAGGGACAGGGCAAGAGGCAGCCCGCGATGAGTCCCTGTAGCCCTGTAATGAACCGCAGAAAGGGAAGCAGAGACTAGGCAACAGTGGTGGCTCAGACTGACGTTGTTGAGTAATGTGGAGACTATTTACTGAGCATATTATTTTTGTGGTTTGATATTTATATAATCAGAGGCAGATATTTAACATATCCTTTCCAATTGTTAATAATTTAAATTTTATTGATAAAAGCCATTGTTGTTTTCTAGGATTGCTTTTTACTGTGCTGAAACTTGATTTAAGTGATATACTTGCTTTGAATGCACTATTTTAGGAGGTTATTTTCCTAGCTGTTGAGCTTGTACATGTGTTTTTCTTTTACTGACGTACAGTAATTTTAGTCAGATATTTCACTAGCTTTTTTGTGTGTGTCTGTGTGGGCTTCCTGTTTGCTTATTCATTAAATTTTCTGAGTTGTTAATATCCACGGTGGAAAGCAGACTTTCCTTGTTCAAGACTGTGAAAGCTGTGAAGTTGAGGGTAATCTCTTAAAATATATCTTCTTTGGGCATAATTATATAACAAGGATTATAACAGAAGGAGCATTTTGTGTAGTCTGTGTAATTCACACAAGAGTGTTGATTGATTTAAAATCTCATTGATTTCACGATTTCACGGCTGATTGTTCTGACTCCTGTTTGTTGCTTACATGCACGTGAAAAGCATATAATGCAGGTGTATTTCTGTGTGATTTCCTCTTTGTCCACTTGCATTACTGTGGGCAAAAACAAAAAGAGAGTGAAGAGGAAGACCGCTATGAGCATGAGATCTGGCGCAGTAAGCCGAGTAATCTCCTTTAGCTGTGGTCTTGCACACAGGTATTCACGTGTGGACGCTCCTCCCTCAAGGCCTTTGCTGTGTATAAGCTCAGATATGCCGGCTGGGCTGAGCCCAGGGAGAGCTGACCTGCCCTGAAGCATTCACCTTCAGAACACTTGGCTCTCAGCTCCCTCTTCTCTGCATTGTGTGAATCACTTCTCCTACCGCACGGCCACAGTGACCACCGCACTTGTTCTGTAAATACGGACTGTCCCCACTGGGGAGAGTCAGCCGTGCAATTTCTTGCGTGACCACCAGGGGGAGTTAAGGAGTGTCCCTAGAATTTCTCCCCCACTTCCAAGGTCTTCCTCCCTCATTTCTTAACCTGGTCTCCCTCCCCACCTCCCTTCCTTTCTTCTTTTCCTTCCTTCCTTTTCCCTCCTTCCCGTCCCTTCCCTCTCCTCTTCTTTCCTTTTCTTCCCTTCCCCTCCTTCTTTTCCTCTTTGTGTGCGGAACTGGAAATATTACTGTAACCTTACCTCCCAGCACGGTTCAACATCACTACAATATAAACAGCAGTTCATCTTTATTATTTTTTTTTAAGTTGCTTAGTACACGTCCTGTGTTTTCCTCACTGCTATTTTCATACTCACAGGATGACAAGGTTTTACAGTTTTAATGAGTAAAGAACTCTTAGGAAAGTATTACTACCTAGGTGAACATTGAATGGAGTTTAAAATACTACAAAGGAAAACTGTGATGTCTAAAATGTCAATACGATGATTAGAAATGATGTGTGTAAAAATACTGTAAAATAATTATTTGGGAATTATTTCAACCTACTTTTGTTTTAATTAGAATGACTCCGAGAGATTGTGAATATTCCTGAATTTTTTCTTCTTAATTAACGTATGTTTAGGATGGCCGGGACTTGGGCTTATGTTACATGATTATTTGCTTGGAGTATTCTCGCAAAAACTGGTCGACATTTATTCAACTATGATAGCTACTACATTTGATCTAAACATCCATAAAGAAGATATTTTAGCTTCCTCTAAACAATAGCTATTAATGTAAATTTCAGTAAGAATTTAAAACGCTGTGTGGGGGCGCATGGGTGGCGCAGTCGGTTAAGCGCCCGACTTCAGCCAGGTCACGATCTCGCGGTCCGTGAGTTCGAGCCCCGCATCGGGCTCTGGGCTGATGGCTGGGAGCCTGGAGCCTGTTTCCGATTCTGTGTCTCCCTCTCTCTCTGCCCCTCCCCCGTTCATGCTCTGTCTCTCTCTGTCCCAAAAATAAAATAAACGTTGAAAAAAAAAAAACGCTGTGTGTGTGTGTGTGTGTGTGTGTGTATGCTTTAAATGGGGTGGTTAAAATATAATATTCATATAATGTTTTTTTACTTTTTTGTATATTCATCTGGGGAAATTTGAGCACATATTAATATTTTTCTCCCTAAATTTGTCTTCTCTGGGTATTTAAAGATCGTGGATTTTTGAAATAGCTAGAGAACTTAACGCTGGTATGTCTTGGGCTTTATTTCTGATTTCATAAATACATAAATTTTTATTTTTTAAAGATTGCATTTCAATGATTTTCATTTTATCCTCAGGATTGATTCTTTTGTGTTTTGTAAAATAAACCCGTTCCATTGTTCATTGAAATGCCTAACATATGCAGAGTTGATTAAGCACCATGTAGGATGTTAGTTATTACAGAATAAATGCATATAAAAATGTATGTCTACTTACAAAATTGGAAAAAAAATTGTGAAATAAAAAGATATGTCTGTCTTTTACTTAATTTTGAAGTTGTTAACCCTGCTTTCCTTAGCTAAAATTCATGGCTGTATTTGTATTTGTCTGAACATTGTAGGAAATTTATTTATATAGTTGAATGGTAAATCATCTTAAAATTATGCTGACAATGGTTGTAGGAGCTATGGTTGATCGTTGTGTTGGAGAAAACAAATACGGTAAACATTTGCGAATCTTTTAATGATTATATTTCTTGATAGCTTTCATAAGAAAGCACATAATTTGTGATGACTTCAATAAGAAAAAAAACACGGCAGCAAAAGTTTTTGAGTTAGCGGCAAAGTAAATGGGGCAGGTTTTGCATTTTGAACACAAGTGTTATGAAGTGTGATTGGATTTGTCGTGAAAGTGTGTCAGTATTAATAAAAGTATTTAGGTACAAGTTTGCTGGGCTTTGTAGCCTTTTTAAGGTTAAGGACTGGTTAATGTGAAAAGTCACTTCTGTGCATTTGGTAGTATACAGAAAATGACAAATATATTTCTATGCGTTTTGGATTATTATGCCATTTCTTATTTCAAACCCTTTTTGTCAGGACACCAGGCAAAACAATGATGCTTTGAGGACGTAATTAAAGATATTGTTCAAAGAACAACTTTCTGCATATTTGAATTATTACTGTCATCAAAATCATACAAATATGGAAATATGATTGCCAGAAGCACATAAATCAATGATCAGCATGGCCTCAAAATCCAATAAATATGTAGAGTTAAATACTTTAAAATGCAAATTGTGTCTGATGATTTGCATATGGTAGAGTTTAAAGGGAATTTGTGGCTTAACAACCTCTAAGGTAGCAGTTAGGGCTGTGGGTAAACATGGATTTTTTTATTCATCATTGGTCAAGTTGCACATGTGATAAATGATGGAAGAGACTGCCTTCCTTGGTTAAAATGACTGCAGTCTTCACTGAATCCTAAACTGCCTTGAAGTCATCTGAATAATTAAGAGTTAATTATTCTTCATCCATCTAGATCAGAAAAGGACAGATTTAGGGAAGGAATTTATAATTTTTGCCTCACGTCCTGTCACGTCGTAATGTGATAAAGTAAACTGACTCCAAATAGTATCTAGTGACCTGATAGTAATTATGCCTCACAAAACGTTTCTGTTGCGGTGTTTTAATTGCTTACATCGATTCTGGAAAGTACACATTAACAGACTTCTAAGTTTAATTGTCTCCAAAGAAAGCAGTATAAAATCCATGTTCTGTCGCTGCTCTGCTTTAAGTTGGTCGCTGGGTCCAGGCCAACACAGCATGGAAGTTTCTGTGTGTTCTTGTGGAAATAGCAAGCAGCGACTCCTAAAATGTTGGTGGAGGAGATTATAGACACGATGGGAACAATTATTTTAAGAAGTTCTGTTCCAAGGGCAATGAATCTAAAATAGGTGAAAACCTATTTTAATTTGGAATACTGAAATAAAAAAACTGTTTAAAGAACTTCGTTTTCTCATAATTAATGTAACGATGGAGCAGATAACTCATGCAGATTTACCAATAATGCACATTATTTTAAGAGGCTGAAAGAAGACGCCGGAAAGTTGAGAAATAAACTGATTCATACCCTTATTATCTGGTAAGAGCAGATGGCATAGAATTCACATAGAAAACCCAGAGTCTACTTAGTGGATTTTTTACCACATGATTTTCTTTGAGAACAGACTGTTTTGTGAATGTTTACTGATCACAGGAAGAATTGGAATAAAGAAATCAATATGCATGATCCCTTTCCATGTAGTACAACAGGGTTACACTGTTAGGTTAAATACAGGCAGCTTTCCTTTTCAGAAAATCAATTTGCTGTGTAGCCTGCAAAGCTGGTCTCCTCACAGAGCCATTTTGTGTTGTGCACACAGTAAATTCTGTATTGGCACCTTCAAATAGTATTGACTTCTCAGAGGCTGTGAGCTTAGTAACCTGACTTTAAGAAGAAAGGCCAAGTCCCGTAATGATTAAAAAAAAAAAAAAAGGTATTATTTCTCTTTTCATATTTGATCACAAACTAGTCTTCTTTAAAAAGCCATTCCTTGGTTTTCATATTTTAAAAAGTAGAAATGCCAAGTGGGATTTTAGTGAGCAATATAATTTTTATATTCATTAACTCTATCTGTTTCCATTCTGATCAAGTGTTTCCACGTTCCCAAGTTACCTGCCTTTCTCAAAAGCACATTTTTAGGGTAAGCAGCAATTGTTGCTTATTTTGAAAAGTTGGAGTAAATGTGAAAAGATGACATTATGTGATAGTTTCTTTGTCACTTGCCTCCATTTACAAACAAAACCAACAAAACATATTTTAGAGAAGAGAAAGTTTACTGAATACGCAGAGTCCCTCAGTGACTATATGTCGTGGTTACTAAGGCAAATATTTAGGGAGCACGTGTGAAAACGTTTTATTTTTAGATCCTTTCCTCCTCACGCTAAATTTGGCTCTTAAAGCGCTTGCGCCATTTTTGATGTCGCGGTTTAATTTAAAAGACCAACCCTCCCATTAAATGATCATATTTTTATGAAGTGGTTCTGCTCGGTCCTGACTCTCTGGTTTCTGCCAGCACAGTTACAGTACGTTGTAGTCACCCTGGGCTGACTCACAGGGCTGTAAGCCGTGTCTGTGTTTTTTTTTTTTTTTTTTTTTTTTTTTTTTTTTTAACGTTTTTTATTTATTTTTGAGACAGAGAGAGACAGAGCATGAACGGGGGAGGGTCAGAGAGAGAGGGAGACACAGAATCGGAAGCAGGCTCCAGGCTCGGAGCCATCAGCCCAGAGCCTGACGCGGGGCTCGAACTCACGGACCGCGAGACCGCGAGATCGTGACCTGGCTGAAGTCGGACGCTCAACCGACTGCGCCACCCAGGCGCCCCGAGCCGTGTCTGTGTTTAAATCAAAAGTACGAGCTTGGTTTCCAGTGGCATCAGCTGGGAGACAGCAAAGCTGGATGCCTTCAAGTCTGCAGTCTTGTGAGGTCCACTTCCTGTTCTTTGGTTCCAGACACTCTCCGATCTTTGCAAGACCTCTTCTGTGTGCTGCAGCGTCTCATCGTGAGTTTTCTGTTAATGAACATGCACACTGAGATTGTAACTAACTGGAAGGGCTTTAACCTGTTAAATTTTACCCCAGCTTTTTAGGGAAGTGGTGACACCCATTAGGCTAGGAATGTAAACCAAGTCGACTAAATGTTATCAGTGATTTCTGTCTTTTAATCAATCCGTTCCCACTATCCCTCCTCTTCTGTTCGTGGGACCTTCGTGTAATAATAACGGGCCTTGTCGCACAAGAGTGGATGACCACAGGAAATGCTTTGAGAGTACAACGTTAGGTTTGGAAAAGTTCCCAAGCAGAAGGAGAAATAGGTAGGTTTTGGTTAGGCTGTGTATACTTACCCATGCTTTAAATGTTTATAAGAACCTCTAACATTTAAAAAATAAATCATCACTTATCAAACGAGTTTCCTCTTCAAGGAAAACATTCTTGTAATAGGCACAAAATTATCCAAATAATAGTGTAAACCAAGCCAGGCATAGCAGCAGACAGAAAAATGCATTCAGCCGGTAGGATCATGGATTTGTTTGATTCAGGTAATTGAAAGTGTTTCATACTATTATTGCAACTTGAAGGCTTGTTTAAGTGTCTAACTGTCAGTCACTTTGGAAGGTGAAAAGTATTCAATTGTCACTCTGTCAGTCAATAGAGATGAGAACTGTCTGCCTAATGGATTTCTTTACATGGATGTCTGCATGGAGGCAGAAGTAAAATCAATGTGTTGTCATGTGCAAGCACGCAGCATCAAACTGCCAGGTGAATTGCAACTGTATTTCTGTAACATCTACGTTCTTGGATTGTTTGTGGAAGGCCGACACGGGTAGTGAGATGCATAGGGGAAAACGGGTTTTGGTATCGTCTGTGTCCATGAGAGCATCTACCGTAACCTCTAAACTCCAGTTTTACGTAAGTTCCAATGAATGGGCTTCTTCATATCATCACGGCATTGTCCTTACATTTGAGGTCCTTGTTTGCCACTAAGTAGCTCTTCTTTGTATCTGTGGCCCCTAAAACCAAATAATACTTGTGTGCTGGCAGTGACCTAAATTAGTGATTCCTGTTTTAGTAGAAGTTTTATCATCATCTGGTATAAACATGCAAAACCTTACCAGATTTTTTGATGGAAGAAACTTGAGAGGTATAGATCAAAGAGTAGATAACCTTCATGGTATAAGGCCTTTTTTAAAAAATTGGGGGGGCTGAAACTAAGGAAATATTTAACGTAAAGTCCTACATTTAAGTTGAAAAATTAGCCGTGCAGGAGTAGAATGCAGGTGCAGGCCTGACAGTGTGTTACGTAATGGTGAACTGGGAGATTTAGCTGATAACAAACTAAGCAGTTAGGATGATATTGCAGAAATGTAAAGGTCTGCAGCATTCCCCCCCGTTCACACAATACCTCAGATAATTGAACCAAGTCTTGGAATGTCACAAAAACTCTGGCTAAATGCCGACCATCCTAGGGAAGGTGACAGAATGCAGGAGGAGCTCTCGTCCCATGATCAGGGGAGGGACCCTAGAGAAAATTCAGGGGAGTAGGAAGGAAGTGGCACCCTTCCTAGAAGAAGAAGGTCCCCTCTCAAGTGTGGCTCACGCTGGAAGTCAGACACAGATGTCAGTAGGTCGACACAGGAGCTTTCTAGCTCTGAGGGCGTTCTGCCACAAAGAATTGGCACCTGGGCGGGTGCAGGAGCTGGACTGTAGTCGGCCACCAGGCAGCGCAGGACAGCACGGGGTGGACCAGCTCTGCAGAGACTCTAGGATCTTAGAGCATGTAATGGGTCAGAGGGCAGTTGGGGGAACCCATGGCAGGTTACAGACCACATTTGTCCCATGAATAACATTTAACAAGTAGCAATTATCAGTGATCACCACGGTCTCTGAAAAGAAAGAACATGTTCACATGCCACATCATGACCCATAGGAAGTATGTTAAGCACTTAAAAAAATGAGTTTTTAAATCTAGTAACTGATTAAAAAAAAAAAAAAAGGCCTTAAGAGGGGCTGGGATTGGTGAATGCCATCTTGCTTTCTCCCTGCTGCCCCTCTAGCTCTTTATTTATTTATTTATTTTGTTATTTGTACCATTTATTGTCTCCTACAGGTAAAAGATTGTACATTCCCAAGCATAGAGTCGCAGTGAGTGAGTTTTTTTCCATAGAACGTGTTGCTGTGCAGCTAAGAACCACACGGGTAGGCCAGGTAGGGCCTTGTTCACAGAGTGGCTGGGCTGATTGGGTGTATCGTTTCTGTCTTAATGACAAAAGATGAGGAGACCCCAGGTTTGAATCTGGGTTCTGTCAGCTCTAGTCACGTGACCGTAGCCACCTTTCCCCCCCCAGGTTTAGCATCTGTATTGTCTGTAAAATGGAGGGTAGTTGCAAGGAATAAATGACACCATATGTGTGGACTATCTAGTACTTTTCAAAGAGTAAACAGTGAATTGATTTTTTTTCTGCACACTTCATTTCTGGTTCTTTACTGTGTGTTAAGATTAGTTTGGCTGGGTAGAGCAGAAATACTAAGAAGTACTAATTTCTGTTGGCTTTAATACGATACAAGCTTATTTCCGGCTCACATAAAGGAAGTTGGTCTGGTGTTTGTTCATGTGATTAGAGATCTTGGCATCCTTGTTCTGTCCCTGTGTCCTCGAGCAGGGTCTTCACCTTCCAGGTCACTTTATGGTCCAAGGGAGCTGCTGGGGTACCAGCCATTGTATCTGTGCTCTAGGCTGAGGGCATGGTGGCCGTCAGAGGAGAGGTCACCATCTTCCTTGAAAAGAACCCATCTGGAAGTCCCATAAGACACTTTGAGTTATAGTTCATTGAGCAGAGCTTGGTGAGGTGCTGGTCAGAAATGTAGTGTTGTAGCTGGACACACTGCCTGCGTTTCAGGTTCCAGAAAGGGGTGCGAGAATTAATACTGTGAGGCTGCTTGCAGTTTCTGCCATCCTGTTCATGTAATATTCACCTTATTGCGATGCACATGTATGATATCTACACACATATGAACTCTGAGAGGTTGATGATAATAGTATTAAAATAGCACCTTATATCCACCACTCAGTTGAAGTAGGATGTTCAGTTCCTCGGAAGCCTCCAGAGCCCCTCCCCAGATACATCTTACTCCCCCCCCCCCCCCCGCTGGTAACTACTATTGTCGCTTTACATGTTTGCTAATAAGCTGCTTGATTTTCTTTGTAACTTAACCTTCTGGCTAGATCTTCCTAAACTGTGTTATTTGGTTATTCAGTGAGTTAGTGAGGGCAGCGCTGCTGTTAGAGACACGGGCTCCCCGGGAGTTCAGCGGAGCCACGGGTCACGGCCCAACTTCTGCTTCCTTGGGCACAGAGCCCCTTCGCACGCGTTCCTGGGCGAGACCCCGAGTCCCGCGGCATTACATGGTGCCCATGGTGAGGGGGCATCTGGCTAGACGGCTGTGCTGGGTATCCCGTGGAAGTGTGGCCGGAGGGCTGCTGGCTCTCTTTTCTGTTTCCAGTCTGGCCGTTTACTGCTTTCAGCTGCAGGAGAGGTCAGAATAGAACATCTTTGTGGGCAGAATAAGTGTCTTCAGCTTCTCCAGGCAGCAGGACATAGAACTACCCCCCCCCAGCTCCCCCCCTGGTGAGAAGAAGGAAGATAGAGGAGCTTTACCTGTCTCTCCTCTCCCTGCCGCAGACAGCTGTCGCCTCAGTCTGGGGGGCCGTACCCAGGGCTGTGTTGCTCCCAGTCTTACGGAGACATAGAACGTGGCGCTCTCTTAGGGTGCACAGCATGGTGATTTCACGTGTGTACACACGCAGTGACGTGACTCCTGCAGTAAGGTTAGTTCGCACCCATGTTGTCTGTTTCGCCTCTTAGTTTATCTCCTTTTGAGGGAGCTCCTCCTGCAGTAGCTTCTTTTTTTTTAATTTGTTTTTCAATGTTTTTTCATTTTTGAGAAACAGAGAGCACGAGCGGGGGAGGGGCAGTAAGAGAGGGAGACACAGCATCCGAAGCAGGCTCCAGGCTCCGAGCTGTCGGCACAGAGCCGGACGCGGGGCTCGAGCCCACGAACCGTGAGATCATGACCTGAGCCAAAGTCGGACGCTTGACCGACTGAGCCACCCAGGCGCCCCCTGATCCTGCAGTAGCTTCTTGAGAAAGAGTACAGGGAAAGTAGGTGAACGGAGACCTGGTATTCTGAAAATGCCTTTATATTATCGTCTTGGTTGACTGGTAGTTTGCCTGGTGTTTCGGTACCTGTTGCTACGTATAGATTACCACACGTTTAGCTGCTTGCGAGCACACCCACTTCTGCAGTTGACAAGTCTGAGCATCGTGTCTCAAGTACTCCCGTACGACGTGTGTGTTGTGTGTACTGGGTATCCATGTGCCCTAAATACTGTAAATCTGGGAACAGGGTCCAGATCTTCTATGGAGAGCCTATTTCCCAGTTTCTTACCGAGTGGGGTACACGTCCCTATGTCTGCCTTTGCTTACAGGATGTTCCTCCGGGAGTGCCCCATGTCCACCCCAGTCTGCTGAGGTTCTGTCTCTGATCCTGTGTCTCACTCCCAGGGTTCCCGCTGGTCTCCCGGAGGCTGCGGTGTCCGATTCGTAGGCTGGAAAACAGCGTCTTCTCCAGCTTTGTTGTCTTGAGTGATCACACCCAGCTTTTTGACCATTTCTGCTGATGCTTCAGGGGCTCATCCTCACTCACACTGTCCTCATCCCTCTACGAGGGCTGTTTCTCCCCATACCCCGTCTCTCGTCTTGTGTCTGCTCCGTGGCCTCTAGCTCGGCTTGCGTACAGACAGTGGAGGTTACTCAAACCGGTGCTTTTACCGTGTTGATCCTTTCCTGAAAAACACTAAAATGCCTTTCTTGTGTGTATTACATTCAGTTTAGAATATTCTGTCAATCGTGAACGTCCCTTCCGTTTTCTACAGTACCGTTAGCTTTGACGACTCAATGAAAATCACTGCCAAGCCCCTGATTTCCAGGCGTAGTGCTCTTAATGATAGACGGCTCTCAGGGACTAACACTAGCGGCCGTTACATTTACTGGACATTTCCAATGTCTGGTAGTGTACTCGTCTTTTATGCGTATTACTGCACTTAATCCTGACGATGACTGCATTAGGTGGGCATTTTTATTGCTAGATTGGAAAAAAAGAAAATGGAGACTTAGGTTAGGTGTCTTTACCAAGTATATTTGCACATGGTTGGAGCCAGGATTCAGCTCTCTGATTGTCGAGCTCATAGGTGCCCACATCTCAGATGGTCTTGACAAGCATGGAGAAACCCTGGTCTGTCCTGTGGTTAAGTGCCGTGGGAGTGCACCCTTCTGTGTGCTTGAAGCTGATTGAGGATTAGGAGTACTGGGAGGCCACTGCAGCACACACAACGTCCAAAGGTGCCACTTTTAATTTTAGGGAGTTACTTTGCTATTGATAGAATGAAACCATGTTTTAAGTGCTTTACCCTATGAGAGAAAGATTGTTTTCTCATAGAACCTACTCCTTCCACCATTTTATTTACTTAACTTTGAGGAATCCACTGTGGCGTGGGCTTATCAAAGTGCTTGCCTTATGCCTTGTAGTCGTCTTCTTTGTTCCCAGAGTTTGGAGCTGACTGGGTCATCAGAACTGTAATACGAGTAGTTTCCATCTTCTGGGAATTTTTACCTTACCGTGTTGTTAGCCAGAGTTCTGTCTCAGTGCCCTTTGAAGTCTGTGTGCATAAGGCCGTGCTGGGGGTTGGTTTATACATCTGTTTCCATCTCTCTCTGTTTCCAGAATGGCTTCTCCACTTGCTCAGACACTTCCTCCTGCTGCCCCCACATAGGACCTCCATGTTTTTAGTTGACTGATACTTATTTAAGCACATTTAAGTACCCAGCACTTACTGTAGATTTAGAATACATGGATTGGATTTTGCTAGAAATGGAAAATGTGATCTGTAAACAGTGGATCATTAGATTTTGTTAAATTTTTTTTAACGTTGATTTCCCCACGTATGAAGTTGCCTTTTCTACTCTGATGTGCAGACGGTTTCTTCTGAAGAATCAGATCCTTGAAAAATTCCCCGTTTCGCAGAATGCAGAGGGACCTGTGCTGGTTTAGCACATAGAATCTGTTCGTTCATGTTAGTTTGAAATGTTGTTCTGTGTGCACCAGACATATCGTGGACAGACCTCTGCGTTTCTTCTGGTTACGTGCCAGTGTGATTAGTCCCATGGCCCCCCCTCCTCCTCTAAGGCTGTTGGAGGGGCCTGTGCCCTCCACAGCCACGTCCCAAGACCTGTCGGCATTTGGAGCCGCTCTTGTAAGGGGCCCAGTGTTCACTGTCCATTTGTCCTCTGTCCCCGCCTCCCACCCTGCTGATTCCAGTGGGTGACGTCCTTACCCACAGTTCTCCTCGACCTCTGCATGCGTGGAAGGCACACATTGCCTCTCAAGCCTCTTGTGCCCTTTGTCATGTTCTCTAGCCTCTGTGGTGGCAGCCAGCTTCTTCTAGGCTGAGTAGGGAGGTCTGCCCTCCTCGATGTGGGTGGGCCTCACCTCGTCTCTGGAGGGCCCTTGAGTAGAATAAAAAAGTGAGGGATGGGCAGCTTTGCTTTCCTACTGAACTGCGTGGTCTGTCTTTTCTTGCCTCAGACATCAGAGCTCCTGGTTCTAGGACCTTTGGACTTGGACTGAATCACACCCCTGGACGTCCTGTGTTTCCAGCCTCCAGACAGTGGATCGTGGGACTTCTTGGCTTTCCTAACGACATGAGCTGATTCCTATAATAAATCTCCTCCTATCTAAACATCTGAATATATTCCATCGGTTCTGTTTCTCTGGAGAACCCTGACTAGTGTAGTGTCTGGAAGATACTAGTTCAAATCCCATTTCAAGGGCTCTTGAGATTGACTTGAGATAAACCTGTATGGAAGGTAGGCTGGATAAGCAGCAGCTTAAACATAACAAACATTCCTGGCTTTTAAGACATTGGTGAATACATGCTTTTTCTAAACAGATTTTTAGGCTTCTAAGGAAAAAAAAAACCCATGCAAATAAATAATTATTGATTTCTGTTAATGATTCTGCCTTAAGTTAGGGCAGAGAAGTAAAGTGAAACAGACATGGTACAGAAGAGGAGTAACAGACTCTAATATTTTCTTACCTTCTTTCCCAATTTTTGTTAGTAAAGTTTTTTGGTGCTCCTGCCTACATTGGAAGAGTATGAGCAGAAGAAAAGAAGGGTCTTCATTATATTATTAGGTGTCATGTTATGATGGTCTCATTATTTATTGGGATGTGTCGGGTGTTGGGATGGGTGCCATCGTCCCCGGCACGGAGCCGCAGGCAGTACACGAAGGCGCTGCCCTGTGTTGGCACCGTGAGAGGACGGAGTACGGTCGGCAGAGAAGTTTCCTATTGCTGCTCCAACAAAATACCACAACCTGGTGGCTTCCGATGACACATTTCTTTTCTTATAGTTCTGGCGGGCAGAATTCTAAAAAGAGTTTCCATAGGTGACAAGGCAGCTGGCCATGGGCTTGGTTCCTTCTAGAGCTCTGGGAGCTGATCTGTGTCCTTGCCTTTTCCGGCTTCTAGACACTGCTCACATTTCTTGGCCCATAGCCCTGTGCTCCGTTTTCAAAGCCAACAGAGTAGCATCTTCAGATCTCTTGGACCTTTCTCCCCATTTCACTTGTTAGGGACACTTGTCATTACATTGAGCCCCTCTGGACAGTCCATGGCAGTAGCAGGGCCCTTAATTTAATCATATCTTCGAAAAATCTTCTGCCTTGTAAGGTGCTGTGTTGACAGGTTCTGGGGATCGAGACCTGGACCTCTTTGGGGGCCGTGATACCGCCTGCCGCTGGCGGCATGTAATTCACATTTACAAAACCCATGCGTTTCCTTGAGACCATAGAAAGTCAACGGGTGTGTATTAGAGGGTTCGTTTTAGTATAAAAATCCTGAGGATTAAAAAAGACCTGTTCATTGTAATTTACATATCCTTGCATTTTGCATTCACCTTTGTATCCATGATTCGTTATTTACCTAGTTGTATAATAGCATACATAGGTAAATTGTTAGTTAGGACACATGGTTCCAAATATTTACACATGTCATCAATGCCCTGTGACCTACCATTTAAGGAAGCTATTAATGTATTCTAGAAAATATGTACCTATAGTTTTAAAGGTGTAAGCAATCCTCACAGAAGCTAAAATCTCTGTAACACATGGATTTAATGAAGAACTAAATATGATGTATTCTACAATTCACGTTTTGGTGCTTCGCCTCACCTGTATGAGTGTTCAGCTAACTCCTGTATTCCTGGGGCGTCTCCGACTTTTGTTTCAACCCTTCCGTAGATGCCCTCTTCACACTGTCACCACCTAATGTGCTCCTGCCAGTGTCCTGTGCCCCTCCCCTCCCCCACCCCGAAATGTGTGCTGAAGCTGGGTCAGCCAGGCTCAGTGGCTAGGGAGAACTGGTGGTTGGACATTCAGGAATTTTGCGAGTCAGGTGCTAATACTGTTGGTAGCTTGAAATTGGGATTGTTTACGCCATGGAAATGAGCGAACGTTCGTGATCTGGTCCCTTCCTCCTTCCCCCGAGAGCAGGTTTGCTCTCAGGCTTCTAAGGAAACAACAACCACAGCAATTGCGCAGAAACGGCCCCCAGTTACTGAGTCCTGTAGTCCTTCTGCTCTGACTTAGGGCAGGGAAGGGAGGTATTAGGGAACAGGAAAACGGTATTTGGGGTTTCACCGCTTGGCCTGGTAGCTCCTGTGAGAGCTGGAACTTAGCGTATTCTGGGTACTTCTGTGCTTCCAGACTCAGCCCTCAGTATTCGTGACGGTCGTCTGTGTGGTCCTTCAGATACTTGTTTCTTGGCTTCTCCGATGCTAGAGTCTCCGGGTATCTTTTTGGTTCCGTTTTGTTATCTCTCCGCTCCTTCTCTCCCACCCTTTGCTTGCCCCCTGCCTCTGCCTGTCTTGCAGTGTCCCTCCCCTCAGTGCTTGCTTCTGGTGTTTAGTCCCTTGTCCCTGCATTCCAGGCATCATTAGGTTTTTTTCTGTGAAGGGCCAGATAGTAAATGTTTTGGACTTTGTAGGCCACCCGGTCTCAGCATGTACCTGCTCAGCACTGTGGTGCCAAAGCAGCCCCAGCAACATAAATGGTTGAGGGTGGCCGTGTCCTATAAAACTTGATTTCAGAAATGAGGGGCAGGCTGCGTTCGGCCTGAGTATTGTAGTTTTTGTTTATTTGTTTACATTTTTATTTTTAAATAATTTCTTCCTCCAACATGGGGCTCGAGCTCCCAACCCTGAGATCAAGAGTTACATGCTCTTCTGACGGAGCCTGGCTGGTGCCCCCTGAGTGTTGTAGTTCGCCAGCCTCTGATCTGATCTATACTCTCTCTTTGGGCGATATCCTTTCCTATCATGGCTTTACAAACTCTCCGTGCCAGTCTACCGAGTTTATCTCTAGCCCTGATGTCTGCCTGCCTGCCTTCGTCCCTTCCTCCCTGCCTCCCTCTCTCCCTCTCTCTCTCGAGCCCCAGACTTGTTCATTTTACTGCTTATTTGAGATGTTTGCTTGAATATTCTGAAGGCACCTGAAGCTTCAGGTCAAATTAGAGCCCCTTCCTTTGCTTCCGGGAACTTTTGTCCTACTTCCTGCCTCCCTCCTTTCAATGCTCACAACCCACATTGGCCTCGAACTTGCCAACCCTGTTTCTGCCTGGCTTGTACTGGTTCTTTTCTCTGCCTCCACTGCTTTTTGGCTTGTTTATTGACATTGGGGTGCGGGTTTAATTGCCTTCTCTTGACTACTTATTCCTCACTTAGGCTCTTAATTTTCTTCATGGTGTCACTTACCTAGAAAGTATTTTGTTTGTGTATTTCTTTCTTTCTGTCTTGTTGGTGCCTTCCTACTCAAGTGTAAGTTCCCTTTGGTCAGGAACTATTTTCATATCCGCAGCCTTGTAAGAATTGCCCTCTGGCATTGTGGGTCTTCGCTTACCATGTTTTCCTGAAGGAATATATATTTTCTATGTTCTGGACATTGAGAACAACACAGAGATATGTGTCTGATATGAGAAATAGGGACAAACAAAATAAATATAAAGCAGAGCGTTAAATGGATATATGAAAAAGGGAGATAAAGCTTTTTGTCTTTTCTGTTCTCTGTCCTTTGCTCTTTATTTTCTTCCCTTTTTGGGGATAGTTTTTTGCTTTTTGTTTTTGCTACTTTAGTCCGTACCCCACTGAGCTTTCAAGTTCTGCCCTTTTTTACTTTTGTTTTAGTGGTTATCTTGGTGATTACCATCTGCATCCTTGACTTATCAAAGTTGAATATTAAGTGGTACACTTACCTTTTTTCTAGACAGGGCAAGGGCCTTGAGTACTTTAATCCCAGTTACTTCCTTTCTGACGACTAAACTGTTGTTCAGCATTTTAAATCTGTACGTTTCCTATGTGTTGACAACATATAATTTTAAATCTTTAGTTTTTATTTTCCTATGAGGATTGTTACATGTATATAAAAATTAGACATAGTTTAGATCATTGTAAAGTTCATTCATTTTTTTTAAAGTAGTCTCTACACCCAGTGTGGGCTCAAATTCACAATCCTGAGCTCAGGAGTCACACGCTCCTCCCTCTGAGCCAGCCAGATGCTCCTAGTTTAGATAGTTTTAAAAAGATAATCACTCTTTGGGACACCTGGGTGGCTCAGTAGATTAAGCATTTGATTTAGGCCCAGGTCATGATCTCGTGGTTTGTGGGTTCAAGCCCCACATTGGGCTCTGTGCTGGTTGTATGGAGCCTGCTTGGGATTCTCTCTCTCCCTCTCTCCCTCTGCCCCTTCTCCACTTTTGTGCTCTCTCTCTTTCAAAATAAGTAAATAAACTTAAAAAAAAATAGATGCTATTTTGCTTACATGAAAATAAAATACGTACATTTACATATAGAAAAAAATAGAAATACATTTCTAAAACTTATTCACATTCAGGATCCCCTACTTCTGAATTACTTTTTGACTTACAGTTTTCAGAGCCATGTTTTCTCATATGATATTGTCCTCTTTGCCATCAAGTAGATGCGTGAGAGAGCATTATTTGAAAGAATAAGTCACTGTTGTCTCTGGGATATTTTTCCAGGCAAGGACATTCATGAGGGCCCGTGGCAGAATCTGACAGGGCAGCAGTCCAAGAAACTGACTTCCTGTCCTGCACTTTTCCATCGTTCAGCTAAATGGACTGAACAGTTCCTCTCACAGGGCTTGTGGGTGAGCGGAGCCTGAGCTGGGCCACAGGGCCTCCTCCCCCACCCCTTCTATGTTGGAGATCCAGTGAGGACAGTTGTTTTATGCAGGCGGTATTCATTTACCTTTACCTCCCTAGTTATCTATTCATTCCTTCTGTGTTTCTTGACGTATTTATGATAGAATTCCTTCTTCCTGAAAAATACCCTTTTGTGTTTTTTTATTTGAGTTACCATTTTGTGCTTTAGTGTTTATCTGTTGGTGATGAATTATTTTATATTTTATTCATCTGATAATATATTTTTCTAAGATTTTATTTTTAAGTAGTCTCTACACTCAAGGTGGGGCTCAAACTTACAACCCTGAGATCAGGAGTCGCATATGCTACCAACTGAGCCAGCTAGGCACCCCTCATTTGATAATTTTATGGGTTTTTTTTTTTGGCCTTAATTTTGAATGGTATATTTGCCGGATGTAGAACTTTGTATTTAGAATTGAGTAGTTGTAACAGAGACCTTATGGCTTGTAAAACCTAAAATACCCTCCAGCCCTGTTCAGATAAAATTTACCAATCTCTGCCTTTGAACTTTGCAAGAGTCATTATTTTAAAGTTTGTTTCTGATAGTTCCAATATTATAGCCTTGTTAGGTCTGTTTCTGTTGCCTGTTGTTTCTGTTGGTTTTTTTTAAATGTGTTTGTTTTACTGTTTTTCCTTTCCTCTTATGTTGGTCATTTATTTTTTTAAGGTGATGGGCATTTTATTAATAGACTTATTAGTAATAACTTGAGATTTTCTTCCAATGAAGATTTATATTAGCTTCTGCCATGTATCTGGGGGTATCGTTATTGGCCATCCAGGCTCTTCTCAGTTTCATTGCTTGGGTTACAACAATTTGAGGTGGGCGGTGGGACTTTGATGGCCTGTTGCCTCTGGTTTACCATGCTGTTAGGTTACAGTTCTTTGGGGTTCAACATACGAGTTGGGTTCGTTGGAGACTTTCCCTTTCCTCCCTCCCCTAGTCCCGTGGGGGACTCCAGTTTATATCTCCTGAGGTCCTGGCAGCTGTCAAAAGCACATGTGGCCTCTCTGCCATCTTTGCTGAAGCACACATGCTCCGAGGGAAGCAGCCCAAATGCCAGTTTTATCTTCATGAGCTTCTTGTCATGATCCTCTTTTTTCCTTCCAGTCCCGGCCACGTAATTTTTCAGTCATAATTCTTCAGTGTCTTTGGTCACACGTTTTTCACATTTTGTTCAGCGTTTTTAGCTGTCTCCTGCAAGAGTTGGTTCAAATTACGAAGTTTGAAATTAGTAGCTCTCATACAGTTTGAACTTACATGCATTTCAACATTTCAGAAGTTTGGCTTAATTGTGAATTACATTTTTTTCAAATGGTAAGCTGATTAGGAATTTATTCCCTTTTTTCTTCATGGATGGGGAGTTAGGGGTCTAAAATAAGATTGATGTAAATATTATGTACATCTACAAAATGGCAGACCAGATGATTATATACATGAATATATGTTTTTGAAAATTGACGTCGGGGTTTTATTTGTGCTTCATTTGTAACGTATATAGAAAAGTTCAGAGATGCTGAAGAGAACATGTTTGAAGCCTGTTGAGGCAAAATTAAGGAGAGTGACATCTGGAATAGGAGATGGGGACATGATACCCCTGGGGGTCGGCTAGTAAGAGGCTATGCTTCCTCTTGTTGTTACCTAAAACAACAATCTTTCTGACTACTTTGTTAACTGGTTGGCTGGAATTTGCATGAGAGCTAAGGATATAGGAGCAGTTAATTTTATTCCCAGTTTTTACAAAGACTTCATTACCATCTAGAAGTGACTGATTCACAGAATCAGCCTGGGAGGCCTACCCTCCCATCCGAGCCTGAGGCTCAGATCTTTTATGTCCTCAGCGTTTGCTTTAAAGCTAGACTTGTCCAGTATAATCCTGTTGTCTTTCCATCAGTGTGCTTATCTGTAAGTGAATGCCTTTGTGCAGGAAGGATTCTGGTTCTCATTCTTGCTCATGTCTGCAATCATTAGAGCGGTTCCTGGCATGTGGTAGGCACGCAGTAAATAGTTGCTCATCGCGTGCATGGGTAAAGGATTGAAAAGTTTGTCAGAGAATGCAGAAGGTTCCTGTAATGGTTGCATAATCCCTCCTTGAATATACTGAAGTTTCTTCTAGATTGGAAATTTTCTAGGGGCGCCTGGGTGGCTCAGTCAGTTAAGCATTCGACTTTGGCTCAGGTCATGATCTCACGGTTCGAGAGTTCGAGCCCCACGTCTGGCTTTGTGCTGACAGCTCCGAGTCTGGAGCCTGCTTCAGATTCTGTGTCTCCTTCTCTCTCTGCCTCTCCCCGACTTGTACTCTGTCTCTCAAAAATAAATAAATGTAAAAAAAAAAAATGAGATTGGAAATATACTACCTCTTAAGGAAGTCCATTCTGCTTTTGATTATTTCTTACAAAGTTTTTCCTCATAGAAATTTGCTTCTCTGCACCTCCCAATTGTATCACTTTGGGTTTGTACACATAGGAATCACACAGGGCAAGCGTAATTCCAACGTCGTTAGTTGGTTGTCATTCACTCTGCCACCAGCATTGTCTCTTCTCTGATTCTCTCATTGGCTCTCAACCTCCCTCCCCACTTTATGCTTTAATCCCTCCTAGGAAGTGTGTTTTATTTTTTGCCAGTGTCCTTTGCTCCCTAGGTCAGTCCATTACTTTTAGATGAAGTCTGATCTACCTATGTGCCATTTCCCTCACTTGTAATATTGCGTGTACGGATTGAGCACTTTCCACTCTACAAGCTTTTCAGACAGCTTTTCCAACATGCATTTCTTTCCAATTTACATTTCTATGAATGAAAAATAGGTCAGAACACCAGGCAATAAAAGTGAAGGGGTTTCTGAAGTCACCAAAGAATTCTCCTCAGAACTGAGAAACACAGAAGTCCTTATAATAAGAGTGTGAAGGTGTACTTTGCGTGACTCTCAGATACAATTCATTTTATTATTATTTTTTTTGGCAAATGTGGTAAGGAGTGATAGTTGAAATTAGTTTATATGAAAGACGTCTTACAATCAAATTTACAACGTTGAATAGATGCAGTGTTTCTTTTAGATTCATAGTTTTGAAAGGAATCTGAAGGCCTGCCCAAACCTGTAATTCTTAGTGTTTGCCCCACCACCCTGGCTGTTTTTATTTCCAAAACTAATATTAAAAAAATATTGAAATATAATATCATTCATCTTAAGTTAAAAATACAAAAGCCAAAATACGTGTGCTCGTTTATTGTCAAACTGGAGATTTAAAAATCTAAGCACTCTGTGGTTTCCAGTACTTACGTTTTTTTGTTTTTGTTTTTGTTTTTTTTTAATGATTTTGGATAGTCACGGCAGAACCATACTTTAAAAAATTTTTTAAATCTTAACCTCAGTGCAGATCAGATGTGCGGGATGTCTTCTGTGTTTTGCACTGCACCTGGCAGTAGGCAATGGAATGTGAAGAGACACTGTGCCTGGTCTTGTAGAGTTTCCATGCAGAAACCAGGTGAACCAAGAACTCCAGCACCTCGTAGGCTCTGGGACAGAGGGGGAGGGCCAGGTGGAGGGCAGAGGGGCCACGAGAGCAGAGACCACAGCACCTCTCTCCTTGTATCTTTTGCTTTTGGGTTTTGGCTTATTTCCCTTCTTTGTGAAACGCGTTCTACATATGCCTCCTGTGCTCACTGATATTTAAATGCTAAGTTCTTCATGTGTTTGGGGTGTTGTGTCAGAAACCTCACGTTTGTATTGTGTTATCTTTATGGTATTAGATGCTTTCTGAGGAAACATATGTACGAAATATGGCACTATTGGAATGGCTTTAGTACTCTTTAAAGATTCCCATCCTAACTAGACATTTTTCATGGTTTGTCAAACGGGAATCACCACATTCCATGGTGAGAAATATATATATTTCTGTATACGAAATGCTTTGACATCTCCTGCTTTTAAACATTGGCTCTTGTTTTGTTTTGTTTTGTTTTTAAATGAGAGAGTCATCAGGTAATGTCATACTTAGTGATTCACAACAATACCGCTAAGTAAAAACACAAACTTCAAAGGGAGGTAAGTTGAATGTATTCCAAGGACATAGAATGAACTTCTTTAAATAAGATTCACATATAATCATCTCAGTTGGTGAAGATATTTGAACTTCTCGTGTTGCCACACTTACCCAAAGAGGGAATGCATCAAAGATTGAGTCCCCCATTGTCCACGCTGTGACTGAAGTTCTGAAAATATTCTTCCCAAGTTTGCAGCGCGCGTGCTCTGTGGCAGAATATGGAAGGGGTCAGCACACTGAAAAGCACATCTGAATTTGTGAATGTCGTTGGTTATTTGGAGGAAGAGTCAGGCGCATTAGCAATTCTTCGTTGGGACACTCAGCTTTACACAAAGCACGTAACTACCCAGAGGACCAGTTGATCCAACTCTTCCCTTTGAGAAGTGTGGTCAGAAAGTCAGGAGACTTGTTCCACGAATGTCATTAGAGGAGCGCATGGGTTGTGCTTCGCCTCCTTACAGTTGTCCGAAGACACGGGCGTGACTCTAGCATCAGAGTAGCGTATCTGCATCACTGTTTCTCTAAATGGGATAAATTGGTCACTTTCTTTCTTTCTTTTCTTTGTTTTTTTTTTAGCGTGGTCACACAGCTCTGGAATTACTTGGTTTGATGTTTCTAGCTTAGCATGGTTTTGTAAGGTGCTTTAGGAAGCTGATAACTAGAAATGATCAAAGCCCCTCTTTTTTTTGGTCAGAACTTACTACAGTAGAGAATTTCGTTATTATGATTCCAACTTGGACTCTAGCCAAGATGGTCTCTTATTTAATGTAACGTAAGAACTTCATAATATCGTGAAGTCACGTATATTACAATGACTGCTCTGTTTTTCTATCTAATGTTCTGTTTTGTTTTTTTTTTTTTGTTTTTTTTTTTTTGGCTCACGGTTTAAAAAGACAAATTTAGTCTTTTTGTCTAATAGCATTTACTAGAAAAATCTCTTGTGGATTGGTTTTGTCAACTTTTGTCTTGCCAGGAGCATTTTACAACTGGGTGATCTGTGCTCCGATACTGTGTTGAATTGGTGCCTCTGGTGTGTTGGACGTATGTGTGCACATTATGTGTCGGGGTGTACCCACTGTGTTTGTAAGAAATATCTGGTGGGTTCTTCTTCAGGATTTTGAGTGGGTGGGCTCTAATATGTCTTTCTGCTTGTTGATTGGTCAGCTTTTGTTAGTATGTCCTTGCTAAATTACTGGTTTGCTTTCTGAAGATGTAATTGTAACCAGGTGTGTAAGGTCAGGGTAGAAAGCAGTTTTATGGAGCTTTTGTTCTAATAGCGTATAACAAATCACTGGAAATGTGAGTCATCAGCAAAAGGCACTTTATAAAGCAAAAGGTGGAAAACTGTGCAGCATTGCAAATTTTATGGGGCAGAAGTATTTATTGCTGTCAGAAACTGAAGTTTTTGAATTAGCGTATACTTTTATTATGTTTTTGCAATTAGGAATATCTTTATGGTGTACAAGATTCCATTTCTTTTTGCAGAGAAATAGGATTAGTCTGGGACAACTAAGTATTCGACCTGGTATTAAGCATTTAAAACTAACATTAGTTATCATTTGCTGCGGGATGATTTGTGTTTGGTCTCTTGGAGTATAAGAAAGGTATGAATTTTTTTTTCCTCCAGAGAATACTTACATCTGAATTTTGAGATAACTACGCAGTGCTTCTTTTATTCTCTCTCATATTGTTCCTATTTTAAAGCCAAATGTAACAGTGGGCTGTTGGCCTTGTCTCATCCATCTGAGTGAAGGAGTTGTGTTTGTAGAACATACAGACTATTTTTTGCTTGAAATCAGCATTTATGATTTATGGCCAACATGTATGTAACCCTGATTTTCTATTGAGAATGATCCTTATTGTCTTTGTGTACTAACTCAGTGCAGAAGCACTTGTCTGTTTTGAGCTAAACCAGACCTCTTGTAAAAAGAATCAAATTATTTCATCATGTTGAAAATGAAAAGCTATAATTACTTGTAATTAGCCTTCAGAATTTTTGAAAATTGAGGAATTCTATTCCAGAGGTTTAAGATCACTCCAAATCAGTGCCTTTGGAAAATAGGAAATAATTTTCTGTTCAATTTGAAATTGATTTAATTTATGCCTTTGACAGCTATTTTGCTTTGATATTTTTGTAGTGGGAATCATACAACTGTGGTGATTAGTGCTATAACTTTTTGTGATATCATACACTAGTTTGTTCAAAACCTGGTCTCCTGCTTCTACCAAGTTTCTGTAGAGTCTGGATTATAAAAGATGCTAAGTAATTATTTTTGAGCCCCACAGAATAATAGTACATGAGGAGTTCTGTAGATTTTTTCAGAGGTTTCTAAAGTTTCCGAAAGGAAAAAGTGAGGACTCTTTTTTTCCAGACTAACAGACTTCTTTCTTAAGATATTGGGAAATTTGTATATGCTTCTGTAATTTGTTTAAAAAGAGCTTCAAGATAAAAGCACCTTTTTCTCAGTATATTTAATTTCTGAGGTTACATTTCAAAAGTTAAATATAAAAACTTCTTACTCATATCTTAATTTTTACTATATGTTTCTAAAAAGATGAGTACTTACTATTTTACATTAAAATACTCTGGATAGATTTTACTTATTTCACACCTACTATTCAGTATTACCGGACAACCAGTAGCTTTCAATTTTTTGACTAGTTCAGCAAGGAAAGAACTTTGTTCTCTGAGGAGCATTTTCCTCAGGATCTGAACATTGTAAACTGAGTATTTTACGGTGGAAAGGGCGTTATGTTTGCATAATGATTTGGAAAACAACAACTCATTTGAATGGGCCAGGTTTAATCATAGTTCATGGAAACTGGGGAGGAACTTAGTTTACCTGAAGCTTCTGTGGATTGTAAAGGTGGCTTCTTTGTTTAATGAGCTAGCTTAAAGTGGATTCTAAATTTTATTATTTAATATTTTTACCTTTTGAAGCTTCCTAAGAGCCCCCCCCCAACATATCAGAACTCACCAGGTGGTTTCCCCTCTTGTAATAGTTACGGCCTTCAGAGCACGTGTGCTGGACTATAAATCTATGTTCCCTTGACTAGTTCGTTTAATTGGAATTTTGAAAAAACTGATCACATTAAACATATTCTTTATTTTCTTCTTTTTTAAATGTAATTGAGCGGAGGAGGAACAGAGAGAGACAGAGAGAGAACCCAAAGAAGGCTCTAGGCTCAGAGCTATCAGCATAGAGTCCGATGCGGGGCTCAAACCCACGAACCGTAAGATCATGACCTGAGCCAAAGTCAGACGATTAACCAACTGAGCCACCCAGCCTCCCCAAGGTAGTTCTATTTTTAATTTTTGAGGAACTTCCATACTCTTTTTCAGAGTGACTACATCAGTTTGCATTCCCACCAGCAGTGCAGAAGGGTTCCTCTTTCTCCGTATCCTCGCCAACATCTGTTGTTGCCATTCTGACAGGTGTGAGGTGGTATCTGATTGTGGTTTTGATTTGTATTTCCCTGATGATGAGTGATGTTGGGTACCTTTTCATGTGTCTGTGGGCCATCTGGATGTCTGCTTTGGAAAAGTGTCTGTTTGTGTCTTTTGTCCATTTCTTCGCTGGATTATTTGCTTTTTGGGTGTTGAGTTTGATGATTTCTTTATAGATTTTGGATACTAACCTTTTATCTGATAGGTCATTTGGAAATACTTCTCCCATTTTGTCGGTTGCCTTTTAGTTTTGCTGATTGTTTCCTTTGCTGTGAAGAAGTTTTTTATCTTTTTTTTTCTTTAAATATTTTTAATGTTTATTTATGTATTTTTTTTTTCGAGAGAGACAGAGCATGAGTGGGAGAGGGGCAGAGAGAGAGACTCACACACAGAATCCTAAGCAGGCTCCAAGCTCTGAGCTGTCAGCACAGAGCCCGATGCGGGGCTTGAACTCATGGACCACGAGATCATGACCTGAGCTGAAGTCAGATGCTTAACCGACTGAGCCACCCAGGTGCCCCAGAAGCTTTTTACCTTGATGAGGTCCTAATACTTCATTTTTGCTTTTGTTTCCCTTGCCTCCGGTGACATGTCAAGTAAGAAGTTGCTGTGGCCCAGGTCAAAGAGGTTGTTGCTTGCTTTCTCCTCTAGGATTTTTATGGATTCCTTTCGTACATTTAGGTCTTTCCTCCATTTTGAGTTTATTTTTGTGTATGGTGTAAGAAAGTGGTCCAGGTTCATTGTTCTGCGTGTCACTGTCCAGTTTTCCCACCACCATTTGCTGAAGAGTCTGTCTTGTTTTCATTCTTTCCTGCTTTGTCAAAGATTAGTTGGCCATACGTTTCTGGGTCCACTTCTGGGTTCTCTATGCTGTTGCACTGAGCTGAGTGTCTGTTTTTGTGCCAGTACCGTACTGTCTTGATGATTACAGCTTTGAATGCATCTTGAATTCTGGAATTGTGATGCCTCCAGCTTTGGTTTTCTTTTTCAGGATTACTTTGGCTATTCAGGGTCTTTTCTGGTTCCATACAAATTTTAGGATTGTTTGTTCTAGCTCTGTGGAGAATGCTGGTTTTGATAGGGAATAGATTGAATATACAGATTGCTTCGGGTAGTATCTACATTTTAACAATATTTGTTCTTCCATGAGCATGGAATGTTTTTCTCTTATTTGGTGTCCTCTTCAGCTTCTTTCAAAAGCTTTCTGTAGTTGTCACTGTATAAATTTTTCACCTGTCTGGTTAGGTTTATTCTTAGGTTTTTGATGGTTTTTGGTGAAATTGTAAATGGGATCGATTCCTTGATTTCTCTTTCTGTTGCTTCATTATTGGTGTATAGAAATGCAACCGATTTCTGTGCATTGATTTTATATCCTGTGACTTTGCTGTATTCAAGTGTCAGGGCTAGCAGTGTTTTGGTGGAGTCTTTCGGTTTTCCACGTAGAGTATCATGTTGTCTAAGAAGAGTGAAAGTTTGACTTTCTTCCTGCCAATTTGGATGCCTTTTATTTCTTTGTGCTGTCTGATTGCTGAGGCTAGGACTTCCAATACTGTGTTGAATAACAGTGGTGAGAGTGGACATCCTTGTCTTGTTCCTGACCTTAGGGGGAAATTTTTAGATTTTCCCATTGAGGATGATATTAATGGTGGGTCTTTCGTATAATGGCTTTTATGATCTTGAAGTATGATCCTTACGTCCCTAATTTCTTGAGGGTTTTCATGAAGAAAGGATGCCGTATTTTGTCAAATGCTTTCTCAGCATGTATTGAGAAGATCATGTGGTTCTGATCTTTTCTTTTATTAATGTGAGGTATCACGTTGATTTATTTGCCGATATTGAACCAGCCCTGCATCCCAGGAGTGAATCCCACTTAATTGTGGTAAGTAATTCTTTTAATGTATTGTTGGATCTGGTTGGCTGGTTGGCTGGTATCTTGTTGAGAATTTTTGCACCTGTGATCATCAGGGACATTGGGCTATAGTTCTCATTTTTAGTGAGGTCTTTGGTCTTGGAATCGAGGTAATGCTGACCTTATAGAATGAGTTTGGAAGTTTGGAGTTTGGAGGTTTTTCTTCCATTTCTATTTTTTGGAGCAGCTTCAAAAGAAAAGGTGTTAACTTTTCGTTAAATGTTTGGTAGAACTCACCTGGAAAGCCCTGAACTGTTGTTTGTTGGGAGATTTTTGATAACTGATTTAATTTCATTTGATTATAGGTCTGTTCAAATTTTCTATTTCTTCCTGTTTCAGTTTTGGTAGTTTCTATGTTTCTACGAATTTGTTCATTTCTTCCAGGTTGCCCAATTTGTTGGCATATAATTGCTCCTAATATTCTCTTTAGTATTGTTTGTTATTCTGTGGTGTTGGTTGTGATCTTTCCTCTTTCATTTATTTTACTTATTTGGGGCCTTTTTCTTTTTGATCAGTCTGGCTAGGGGTTTATCAATTTTGTTAATTCTTTCAAAGAACCAGCTCCTGGTTTCATTGATCTGTTTTTCTGATTTCGATATCCTTGATTTCTGCTCTAATCTTTATTATTTCCCTTCTTCTGCTGTTTGGAGGCATTACTTGCTATTCTTTTTCCAGCTCTTTTAGATATAAGGTTACGTTGTGTATATGAGACCTTTATTCCTTCTTTATGAAGGCCTGGATTGCTATATACTTTACTCTTATGACCGCCTTTGCTGCATCCCAGAGGTTTTGGGCTGTCATGTTTTCATTTTCATTGGCTTCCATGTACTTTTTAATTTCCTCCTGAATTTCTTGGTTAACCCATTCATTCTTTAGTAGGATGTTCTTTAATCCAAGTATTCATGGTCTTTCCAAATTTTTTTCTTGTGGTTGATTTTGAGTTTCATAGCACTGTGATATGTATGGTATGATCTCGATCTTTTGTACTTGTTGAGGGATGATTTGTGACCCAGTATATGATCTGTTCTGGAGAATGTTCTATGTGCACTCGAGAAGAATGTGTATTCTGCTGCTTTAGGATGAAATATTCTGAATATATGTGTTAAATCCATCTGGTCTACTGTGTCATTTAGAGCCATTGTTTCCTTGTTGATTTTCTGCTTAGATGATCTGTCCATTGTTGTAAGTGGGGTATTGAAGTCTCCTACTACTATGGTATTATTATCAATGATTTTTTTTTATGTTTGTGATTAACTGCTTTATATATTTGGGTGCTATCATGTTGGGGGCATAAATATTTACAAATATTAGATCTTCTTGGTGGATAGACCCCTTAATTACAATATAATCCCCTTCTTCATCTCTTGTTACACTCTTTGGTTAAAATCTAGTTTGTCTGATATAAATATGGCTAAACCAGCTTTCTTTTGATGACTATTACCATGAGATGGTTCTCTGTCCTCTTACTTTCAATCTGCAGGTGTCTTTAGGTCTAATATGAGTCTCTTGTAAGCAGCATATGGATGGGTCCTGTTTTCTTATCCATTATGATACCCTGTGTCTTTTGATTGAAGTGTTTAGTCCTTTGACATTTAGAGTGAGTAGTGAAAGATATGAATTTAGTGTCATTTTATTGCCTGTTGAGTTGGTGTTTCTGGTGATGTTCTCCCATCCTTTCTAGTCTTTGTTGCTTTTGGTCTTTTTGTTTTGTTTTGGCTTTCCTCCACTAAGAAGGTCTGCCTTAAAATTTCTTGCAGGGCTTGTTTAGTAGTCATGAATTTCTTTAGTTTTTGTTTGTCTGCAAACTCTTTATCTCTCCTTCCATTCTGAATGAGAGCCTTGCTGGATAAAGAATTCTTGGATGCATATTTTTCTGATTCAGCACATTGATCATATTCTGCCACTGCTTTCTGGCCTGCCAAGTTTCTGTGGATATGTCTGCTGCAAACCTGATCTGTTTTCCCTTCTATAGGTTAAGGACTTTTTCCCTTGCTGCTTTCATACTTCTTTCTTGGTCTGTGTATTTTGTGAATTTAACTATAATATGCCTTGTAGATGGTCGGTTTTTGTTGAATCTAATGGAAGTTCTCTGTGGGTCTTGGAGTTTGATGTCTGTGTCCTTCCCTAGATTAGGACAGTTTTCTGCTATAATTTGCTTACATAAACCTTCCTCTCCTTTTTTTCTCTCTTCATCTTCTGGGACTTCTGTGATTTGGATGTTATTCCTTTTAAATAAGTCACTGAGTACTCTAAATCTTGTATCATGCTCTTTTGCCTTTGTTTCCCTCTTTTTTTTTCTGCTTCATTATTCTGTATAATTTTGTCTTCTGATTATATGATTTGCTGCTCTGCTTCATCCATCCTTATCATTGGGGCACCATTCAAGATTGCATCTCTGTTATAGCACTTTTAATTTGGTACTGACTAGATTTTATTTCTTTTATCTCTGTAGAAAGGGATTGTATGCTTTTTTCAACCCCAGCTAGTATTCTGTGGTTCTAAATTCTAGTTCAGACATCTTAAGAGCTTGTATCTGTGTTAAGTCCCTGCCTGTCAGTTTTTCCCCTTCTTTCTTTTGGAGTATATTCCTTCATTTTGTCATTCTGGAGGAAGAAAGAAGTTAATAAAGTTAAAAATTAAAATTAAAAAATTAAAAACAAAACAGAAAATCAAATAATGTAAGCTAAATCGGTTTGTTTTTGTCTGCTTGTTGAAAGAAGGTTGCTAGAATAGAGAAAAAAGGAAAAGACAAAAGAGGTAAGAAAAAATTTAAAAGTTAAAGTAAAAAAATAAAAAATAAAAATAAAATTAAAGTAAAGTAAAAAAATAAAATAAAATAGGGGCGCCTGGGTGGCGCAGTCGGTTAAGCGTCTGACTTCGGCCAGGTCACGATCTCGCGGTCCGGGAGTTCGAGCCCCGCATCAGGCTCTGGGCTGATGGCTCAGAGCCTGGAGCCTGTTTCCGATTCTGTGTCTCCCTCTCTCTGCCCTTCCCCCGTTCATGCTCTGTCTCTCTCTGTCCCAAAAATAAATAAACGTTGAAAAAAAATAAAGTAAAAAAAAGTAAATAAAAATAATAATCCAATTTTTCTTTCTGGATCCAAAAATGGGGAAGAAATGAAAGGGGAAAAAAAAAGAAAAAATAAGGAAAAAAACAATTTAAGCAAAAACAGAAACAAAGAAAACAAACAAATACATGAACTAGCAAACAGAATGAAATCCGAATGAAGTTACATCCAGTTTCCCCTAGAACTAAACAGTGAAGCACTCTGTAGTCTGTCCAATAAGCAGGTGGAGGGACTTGTACTGGTCTGCTGGGGGATGTGCTGGGAGGTTGCAGTTGGGTGGGGCTTGATCTAACAGCTCCCTTCTTCACTAGGTGGTGCTGCTTAGCTTACTGGGGTGGATCAGTGTGGTGCGCATGTGCGTGTGCAGGAGAGGTGGAAATGGCTTCTCCCAACTCCTTAGTCTTGGGGGAGGAACTTTCTGCTCTCACCCACCCTTGTTCAAGCACCCCTCCTTTATCTTAGGCCTCTGTCCCCACTCTCGCCTCTACCCTGTCCGTGTCCAGACTGTTGGCCTGTCAGGTGGCACCTCCCTCCAGAGGTTTATATCTGATGGGTTTGTGTTTCAAAACCCCACATTTTAGGGACCCCTGCTGCTTGCACCCATGCCAACCCTCTGGGAGAGGTTCTCCCTGAGCAATGGCCGGGTGCTGGCTCACCCCCGGAAGTGTTCATGTGATGGCGCAGAGGCAGAGGTTTAGAGATTATGGCCAATTGCGACACACAGCTGGTACCAGGTTTCCCTGCACTCTGGTGGCTTTGTCCCAAGACCAGCAAATGTGGCTGCTCTCTGAGTTTTATTGGGGTCTTTGCCTGTGGGGAGGTCACATGGCCTCTCCAAGTGCACTCCAGCTAGGGGAACCGCTACTCCCCATGTGGCACACAGACCTCTCAGACCCCGCTGCCTGCTCCTGGGGCTTCGCCCTGCTTCCTCACCAGAGCACCGCCAGGCACTGGGCTCCAGAACTTCAAACTGTGTTCCTCTGTTTATAGAATCCTGGTGGTATTGAAACCCTCTCCTTCCTGTCCGTGGTTTTGGGGAATAGATTCCTTGTTCAGTCCCCTGCGAGTGTTTTCACTTTTTGTCTCTTTTTTCTCCAGCTACTTTTGGGGGAGTACTTTTTTTGCATGATCCTGATGAGCCACACTCTCCCTCGTTTTCTTTTTCTGTCCTCTCTCCACAAAAACAGCTCTCTACCTTCTGCAGTTATTCCCTCCTCTAGTTCACCCCTCTGCACCGCGTACCTGCTGAGGTTTGTGGCTGAAGTTTTGCAGATTGTTGTGTTAATCCTCAGATCAATTTTCTAGGTGTGCCGAATGGTTTGGTGCTGATCTAGCTGTGTTTCAGGGAGGAGGCAAGCTCAGTGTCTCCATGCCTCTCTGCCACCTTCACTTCTCTCACCCAGAGCTGATGTCTGATATGTGGATATTAAAACACCCGTAGGAGGATGTGTGATCAGCCCAATGCTCCACATATTCAGAGTCCGGCTATTCCTCACCCTGTGGTGGCGGCGGCAGCATTCTCTGGGGTCACTGTGATGCTCCCTGGTCGCTCTACCCCCTCTACTGCTGACCCTCTGCGGTCTGTTCTCAGTTGTTTGGCCATTTTGCTCCTTTAATAAAAAACGTACTCAGGTCGTGTCACATTGTGCTGGTTCCATTTTCCCTCCAAGGGACAGCTGGTCTCACAGTGTTATGCAGAGCCTCCATGATCTTGAACCCCATGTCTCTCTGGCCCTGCCTCCTCTTGCACCCCGCCTGGCTCACTCTGCTCCTTGCCACATTGGCTTCTTTCAGAGCACGTTGTCTCCTATGTGTGTGAGCCCTAGTGGTGACACTCACCAGCATGTTCTTCACCCAGATACCTGTTTGTCCGACTCCTTCACCTCCCTTGGCCATACCCAGATGTCACCTTCACAGTGACATAAGCTCTGCCTACCCAGTTTACTGCCTCAGCCTATCCTCAGCTTCTCCTGTTCTCCTTCTCCAACAGAACTGCTCATGTTTTAACCTAGCCTGTAATTTATTTATTTATACTCTTTGTTGTTTGTTATGTTTTGTCATCTGACCCTTCTTAGCACAAGGATCTTTGGGTTTTGTTTGTTCACTGGTTTTCAAAGGCATTTTCAAAAGTACACTGGATTAGGTGCACTTAAAATTCCATTTTAATTTTTTCTGTCAAGTGGGTCATGTATGGATATGGCCACAATATCAACAAAGAGGCCAGCCTTCCATTCACTGTGACTGCTTTTAGTTTCACTTTGCTTCCTTGAATTTTGACTTTTTCTAGAATTCTAACTTTGGTTCTTCTTTTATATTCCTAAACTTTCTTTCTGGAGAATCTGGGTACAGAATTCTCTCCCTTAATAGTCTTTATTCTTCTCCAAGTCAATATGTAAACCAAAGCAAGTATCATATATTCTCAAATCTTTGTCTCCTCTGTTTCCCAGTTTATACTAATGTGTGACCTACTCACGGTAGAAACTTCGTGAAACCCTGTGACGCAAGTGCTCCTGGCCACCCAGCACAAGGTTACATCTGCCTATGTTTTCTGTAAACTTGTCATCATGTTTGGCCATTCCCTTTGCCACTGCCCAAGGTCAGATCTTTATCATCCTTTCCTGGCCTTTCCCTTTTGCTTCCTCTCTTTTCCTTTTTTCTGTCTCTGGTCCAGTTCTGTCCACTGACTGTAAAACCCATGCCTAATTCTGTCTCCTCTTTATTTAAAAATCTGTCATGGTTGTTCATAACTTGGGAAGTTAAAAACATTCCATTGACAGGGAATTAAGTCTGTGACACCTTCTGGCCCCAACCCTTTATTAAAAAGAGTGGAAACCATTTTTTCTAAAACTATAGTCATGTTGTTGTAGATGTTCAGTGAGAAAAAAGTTCCCATGAGAAAATATATTTGCAAAATGGTGGTTAAACAAAGTTAAAAGTTTTTTAATCATAGACATTTAAATTCTCTAATTGGTAACGTCAGTTGTTAATAAAGTGATAATTTGTATGTATTACATATAGTATGTAATGTTTAAAATACTTCATTTAAAAAATAATTATTGAACACTTACTAGATGCTAGTACCATTGTAAATGCTGAGGATACACTAATGAACAATTCAGACAAAACCATTGGTTCTCATGGAGTTTAGAGTCTCGTGGGACACACAGACAATGCGAAGGATGAGAATTAGGGTTGGGAAGCAGGTAAGAAGATTGGGGGAAGGGGGAACTGGTGCTGCAAAGCCTAGAGCATTATGAGCAAGGGCTTTGTTGAAAGGGTCACATCTGAATAAAGAGATTCATTGTATTACCCTTTAATCGTTTTGGAAATCAGGTAGAAATAGTGAGTTATATGTGTATCTTTGCCTTATGAAAAATTGTGGCATTATATAAGGCATTAAACTGAAAGATAATTCAAGGTACTATTAAAGCAATATCTATATATGTCTCTTTGTAAATTAGTGCTAATGGTCAGTATAACTCAGACTATTTCAGATTTGGAATTTTACTTGCATTCATTTATTACAAAGTCAATACTCAGCTTAAAAATTAAAAAGATTAGTAATTATATAAGGTTTCAAAGAAAAGTACTAATGTTATGACCCACCTAACACCATATGGTTTCAGAAATGTCGTGAAAATGATTTTTTTTGCCTTATATTTATAGTGCATAGATAGCTTATTCTTCTTACTACTGTTAATTAATACTTTTATAGTAATTATAGAATACTTTAAATATACATTATTCTTCTGAATTTAAAAGATCAGGTTTTTAAACAAATTAATTTAGAAGGATAATAGAAATGACCTGGACTTTCCTAAATTCTTTAGTAAATTTTTTTTAAGATCACCAAAAATAATCTTTTAGGAAACATTTGTTTCTCTGTGAATTCTACAAAATTCCACATGGCTTCTCAACCTCTTTACTCTTCCAGTTTAGTTACACCCTTGGAGGTCATTGTCTTACATAAAGTGATGATTGCCCTTGAAAATAGATCCATTAGAAGCTTTTTTCTCAGTTGTACATTGTACATTACATTACAGAATGTAATGCTCACTAGTCAAAAGAACACACAATAAATAAATGGTAAATATAGGTACGGCATCAGATGTGATGTGCAGAGTTCAAAGTATGTTGCCAGCTCGGTTGAAATGGTAACTAACAAATGTAAACGAGAACACTTCAGCTTTGAGGTAAATTTCTAGTAGCTTAATAGTAACCTTGATAACGAAGTGGGAAGCAGATCAAAATGTGATATAGTGAAAATCAGGAAAAGTTGGGGGGTACGATTAAACAGATGAGCTGTATGCTGTGGTCCGGATATGCCAGTTTCTTTATACAGTCCCAAGTTGAAGGATATATGGAGTGTTTCCAGTTTTTGGAGATTATGAACAAAACTGATATAAATCTCATCCTTGTAAATACTAGGAATGAGATTACAAGGTCCTGCCATGTGTTTAGCTTTATAAGAAACTGCCAAATGGTCTCCCAAAGTGGCTTCACCATCTTGTATTACCACTAGAATGTTGCTTCTAGCCTTATTAGCACTTTGTACTGTCAGAGTTTTTGTTTTAGCCAGTCTGTTAGGTCTGCATTTAGTATCTGATTGTGGTTTTACTTTGTATTTCCTTCCTGCCTAAATACATTGAGGACCTTTTCATGTGCTTGTTACCAGTTTTTTTTTTTTTTTTTTTTCGGTGAAGTGTCAAATCTTTTGCCCAGCTTATTAATTTGGGTTATTTTCTTATTGAATTTTGAGAGTTCTTTCTGTATTCTGGGTATTAGTCCTTTATGAGATACGTGTTTTGCAGATATTTTGCAGCTTGTGTTTTCATTCTCTTACCTGTTTTATTTGAACAGCAGAAATTCTTAATTTGATGAAATCCAGTTGGTCAGTATTTTCTTTTATGGTTTGTACTTCTAATTTTGTGTCTGAAAACTAAATGCCAGACCTGAGGTCATGCAGAGTTGTCTTCCAGTTTTTATTTTTTTAATATGTATAAGTATATATATATATATATATATATATATTTATTTATTCTTAAAGTTTATTTTTAAGAGAGGTACCATGTGCACGTGAGAGCAGAGGAGCAGAGAGAGAAGAGGGAAAGAGAGAATCCCAAGCAGGCTCTGCACTGAGAGCACAGAGCCCGATGCAGGGCTTGAACTCATCAACCCTAGAATCATGACCTAAGCCGAAATCAAGAGTCAGACACTTAACCGACTGAGCCACCCAGGCGCCCCCTGTCTTCTATTTTTTTCATAGAAAGTTTTTATACAAGTTTTAGGTTTACCATTAAGACTTGTGATCCATTTTGAGTTAAAATTTTTTTAATATTGTGTGAAGTATGCATTGCATAAGATTATTCAGTTATGTTTTGCATTGAGTCTGTTGGACTCTAGTAGAGAATTGACATCTTCGCATTATTGAATCTTCCCATCTATGAACGCAATCTGTCTTCATATTTATTTAGGCCTTTCATTTCTTGTCCGTGTTTTGTGGCTTGCAGAATACAGATCTTGCATGTACTTTGTTAGATTTATATAGAAGTATTTAGTGGTTTTGTTGGTCCTACTGTAAACGATTCGTTAAAACAGTTTTAATTTTCGCTAGTTAATTGCTGCTGTGTAAGAATGTGTCATGTGACCCACGTGCTATGGTGTGTTACTTCTAGTAGTCCTTTGTAAAGACTGTTACACCAACACTTGATAGTATGTTGTTACTGTTGGTAGCTTGCAGAGTCGTTTGAGCGTCTCCTCCCCTTGCACTGTGGATGCAGTCACCGAGAGTCAGACCTGAAAAGTGCTTGCTTGAAGTTTCTGACTAGTGGCAACATGAAGGAACAGTCCAAATCTCTTGACTTTGCTACTGATGCTTTATAAAGTCAGCGTTTTGTGTTTGTGTGTTGGGGGTTGTAGTGTGATGTTTTGCAAGTCTCTAAGCAGTGTTGCCATTTAGTCAAATCACATGGATTGTCGTGTATGGTATGATTTGGGAGAACGGAAAGCTTCCACTTTAGGATTCCCTTTCCCTGGCTTGCCTCAGGAGCTGAAGTTGCCTATGTCAAAAGGAAAATATCTTACAAAGGAAGCATAAATCATTATGTTGTTCTGACCTTAATATTCTTTAGTTTTTCAGAGATGTGGTATTTGTAGGTTGTGATGGCAGATAACAGCTGGGGGCTTGAGAGATAGGGCAGGACAGGTTCAGGCGTAAGTGGGCCCAGGTGGGATGCTGCCATGGTGGGAACCTCATCCAGATGTCATCGTGAGGACACGGGGCACCAAGCTGTGAGAGCAGTATAGTGAAATGTAGAAACAGGCACCAAAAGGACATACTGTGAAAAGCTTCACCTGGCTTCGTGATATTTTTGCCTGGTTTACCTCCGGAAAACAAGCTGTTTGATTGTCAAACACTTGTAATATATCTTGGATCAATATTTCTCAATAGAAATACTGGTTAATTATGCTAAAATTAAAAAGAAAAAGTTCCCCTGTGTATAATGGCATAAATAGTTTCCTTGTTAAATTATGTTGCCTGCCTTCTTTATGGGAAATTTTCGATGCCACAGACCCTTAAGAGAGGACTTGTGGATAAACAATTTTTTTTTTTTACAAGGAAACACGTATAAAACAAACAAGGTTAGAAAAATGTAATTAGCTCCATGATATCTTGAGATCTTAAGGAAAATAATATTAAAACAATCCACACTACTCATCTTACTAGAATTAACAGAAGACAATTTAGGAGAATGTTATCCAACATGAGCAGTTTCATTTACTTGATTTCTTGATTTTGCCAAGAAATTTTAAACATGACATTTTAGCCATTAGGACATTTGATTATATGTTATGATTTTGAAAATCAGAAAGAATGTTGGGGGAAGTATCTATACCTCAGAGATATAAAGTATTTGTAATTTTTTTTTTTTTTTTTTTTTTGGCCTTTGATGAAATGGGACATCGTACATTTGTAGAAAAAAATGTCTTCCCCATTTGGACATCATCCCATTTACTTTAGCTAACATTTCATTAGTATTTTCCTCTACTATCATGTGATTGGTTTAGGGCAGATTGGTATTTGTTTATTTAGTATTCATTTATGATATATAATATGTAGTATTATTCATTTATTTACCTTGATTATTCAATGACTTTTTGACCTGTTTTGATTTTTGTTTGGAGCCAAATTCTTGGTTTTCAGTTAGAACTGTTTTAGTTCAGTATTGTATGTTGAGGGGAAGTCTTTTAATTAAAAACTGTGCTTGTATTTGTTCATCTTTTAGATACTTACAAACAACTTTTAAAACCAATGTTAACACCTCTTTCCACACTTGCTATTTCAAGATCAAAGTTGAACTTTTTAATTAAAACTTTAAAAAGTGTTTTTTTAAACTTTGTTTTAATTTTACCATGAATGTAGTTAATACTTAGTCTTTTATAAGCAATATGCTTTTTTTTTAATCTTAACATTTATTTATCTTTGAGAGAGAGACAGAGACAGAGAGAGAGACAGAGCGTAAGTGGGGGAGGGGCAGAGAGAGAGGGAGACACAGAACCTGAAGCAGGCTCCAGGCTCTGAGCTGTCAGCACAGAGCCCAACGCGGGGCTGGAACTCAGGAATCACGAGTTCATGACCTGAGCTGAAGTCAGATGCTTAACTGACTGAGCCACCCAGGCACCCCTAGGCAATATTCTTTATGCTGTTATAGATCTTTGTTTTTACAGCTAAAAATTATAATACTTTTATTTCAATAACACTTCACAGTTTCTGATCAGTTTAGCCAAAAAATTTGCCTATTTTCTTGAGCTTTTCATGTAAGCAGCCTTTTGTTCCATTGCCTTTTCTCTGTTCATTTTAAATTTCATTGATTTCTACTTTTTTTTTTTTTAACGTTTATTTATTTTTGGGACAGAGAGAGACAGAGCCTGAACAGGGGAGGGGCAGAGAGAGAGGGAGACACAGAATCGGAAACAGGCTCCAGGCTCTGAGCCATCAGCCCAGAGCCTGATGCGGGGCTCGAACTCACGGACCGCGAGATCGTGACCTGGCTGAAGTCGGACGCTTAACCGACTGCGCCACCCAGGCGCCCCTACTTTTTTTTTTTTGTTTTGTTTTTAATATATTTCTTTCCACTTTAGGTTTAATTTGCTGTTCTTTTTCCAGTTTCTTAGGATAGAAGTTTAGATTGATTTTTCTTTTTCTTTTTCTTTTTCTTTTCTTTTTCTTTTTTTCTTCTTTTTCTCTCTTTTTCTTTTTCTTAATATAAGCATGTAAAGGTACAAAGTTCCTTTTAAGCCCTGCTTTATGGCATCCCAGAGATTTTTTTTCTTGCTGTTTTATGTGTTGTGATTTTTGATTGAATGTTTGACATCCATCACCCTTAGACCGAAAAAAGACTGAATTGTATGTGTGACTACCTTGAATTCTGTCAGATTCTGCATCATGTATTTAGAACCTCTGTTATTAGGTGCGTCTGCATTTAGGATTGTTCTATTTTCTCGGTGCAGTGATTCTTTTATGTCTTTGAAATGATCTTTCTTGTTGTTTGTTAATACTCCTTGTCTCGAAGTATTTTTGTTTTTCTTTATATTAATGTGGCCCCTCCAGCTGTCTTGTGCTTAGTGTGGTATATGTTTCTAAATACTTTTTGCTTTCATTTGATTTGCATTTATCTATATGATGTCCTTTGTTGTATTATAGTTGAGTCTTGCATTTTTGTCCTGATAATATCTTTCATAACTAAAATCTGCCATCTTGTTCTTTGTCTCACATAGTCTTTGCTCGTTTTTTTCCTGCTTTTATCTTTTACTTTTTTGGATTGGGTATTTTTTAGGGCTCCATTTGATTTCTACTATTGGCCTTTTTGGTTAAATTTCCTTGCTCTGTTATTTTGTGATTGCTCCAGATTTTTTTAACTCTGAGGATCTTTAAATTCAAATAATAATAAAATACCTTTCATGTAAAGGGGAAAGGACCTACACTAGAAAATTTAAATTACTGTTTACCTTTATCTTTTGCTCTTCTTGCCATACATTTAAATTTATATGTATGTTAAAAATGCCACAAAACCTTGCAAGTAATTTTCATTTAAATAA